>NW_025963555.1:0-20910 GCF_910591885.1 Bombus terrestris | reverse complement strand
AAACGGAGATACGTTGCTTTGAATATTCAAGCATGAATATGCAATGCTGAAATTACGTTGGATTTGTCGGAGACCAGAGATGACATAGCTCAAAGCAGCTGATGTGGGCTGTATTTGGCAGCAACTATGGAGTATAAGATGCATCGAGTTCTCAGCATGTGTGCTTTAAAAGCGGAGAAACGTTGATTCTGTGGCGGCACTGGACAAGCCAAATACCACCATTCGACTCTAACTAGTGTCGAACGACGGCAGCGCAGTGGTTAACGTCTTAGGTTGCGAACGTTCGGAACCCGGGTTCGAATCCCGGCGACCGGAGTCCGATTTTACTTCTTACGCATCAAAAAACGGAGGAAAAATCAGCAGTACCCCGGCAGCGACATCTACAGCCACTAGTGACAATTACACCGGACGAGGCCCAACTACTACAACTATCACACTCGTCCAATATATATGTCGGATTAGAGTCAGGATTAAGGAGATGGGCGTTTGATGGATTTTCATTAGAATTAGCCATAGTTGTGATACAACGGAGAGTTTATTAGCACAGGCTTATTAACAAGATTAAGCACTCGTAGCACTAGTGATAATGACCTTAGGTTCGAAACGAATCCGCGGTCACGGGATGGTAAACGTATGTTCTCGCACAGTTCAAGTCTAACTCTCTCTGTTAACTAGATGTGTGGTAATCACTGGTTGTAAGGCGGCACTGTCATTCGTCGATGAGGTCGTACCAAAGAATGCCTCTCCGTCTCGACGATGTCGTCGAGGAAAACTATATTGGGTGGGTCTAAGGATATGAGATCCTCGGATTCGTCAAAGAAAGCTTTCGTTCCAAAGGAGAGGGAAATTAGCGCTATTGCTAATTGGTCGATCTCCATATCGGCATTTTGAAAGAGATGCTGGCCGCCCTTGAGGGGAGGTTGTTGACGGGGGGCAACGCTCGTGGAGGATAGGTTTCTCCTATCTTCCCGTAGTTGCAACAAAGTCTATTTGACGGACTTCGCTTGACTGAATCTTAAGATCTATAGCGGGTCCTCACGTTAGCTAAACATACGCCGCAAAGGCATGCCGACACCCGGCGATCATCTTACTCGGAGGACAAAATCTGCGTGTGGCGGGCCGCGGGATAGAAACTATTGAAGTATTTACTGCCACGTGTCGCTACGACTATTTCTTTTAAGGAGAGGAATAGAGTTACTCTGTGCCTTTGTCAGATAAAACGTTCATCCCTTTGACCGCGGCTACGTTCGGCGACTGATTGTCGCCTCGAGCCCAAGCTCATGATCATAAATCTCGAACAATCGGAGCGGCATTTGTTTAATCTAAGTTACAGAGTTGCGGTGTTCCCGCGAATCCAAGGAGGAGCTCCGGCGTTCTTTCATCTCCGACATATATATGTCGGAGATGAAAGAACACCGGAACCTTCCCTTCGGAACTTTGGGAAGACCCCTAGTACTGTAATATAGATTTCACCATAGCCGAATTAAGAAACTGTTGTCATTCGATTCGACTGTACTTATTTGAGATTTATGATAGTGCGCTCGGGCTCGAGGCGACAACCAGTCGCCGAACGTAGTCGCGGTCAAGCGATGAGCGTTTTGTCTAACAAAGGCATGAAGTAACTCTATAGCTCTCCTTAAAAGAAATACTTAGGACGGGGCACGACGGTAAGCATTTCAACGATTTCTGTCCCGTGGCTCGCCACACGCAGACTCTATTCTTTTAGTAAGATGATTACCAGATGTCGACGAGTCTCCACAGTACATGTTCAGCTAGCCCGAGGACCCGCTATAAATCTTAAGATCTATTTAACTAAAGTCCTTCATACCGACAAACAGTCCTCGTCCCAACTACGAGAAAATAGAAGAAATCTATTTTTCTCACGAACGACGCTTCCTCTTCTCGAACTTTCTCTTAAGGGCGGCTAGCACCCTTCCCTAACCTCCAACATGGAAATTGACCAATTAACGGTAACGCCAATTCCCCTCACTTTCCGAATGAATGCTTTTCTCCACGAATCCGATGATTTCGTGCCCTTAGGCACACCCATCATAGTTTTCCTCGACAGCGTTACCGGGATGGAGAACCACTCTCCCGTACGATCTCAAAGACGATTCAAGTAACTCTCAGATACGTAGTGATTGCCCCATGCATTAACATTGAGTACAACTTAGACGTTGAAGAAAAGTAGAGTTCGTCATTCCCTTGACCGCGGATTCGTTAATGAGCCTAGGATCATTGTCATTAGCTTCTCGAGTATCTAATTATCGCGATTACTTGTCCAATTCCATCATAGTCATATTTGCACTGGTAAATATCTCCCCTATTGCATAATGATCACGTCTAGCGCCAATAGGGATTCGTTTCACGCCCCTAACCCTAACTCAAATCTTAACGTCAACCCGACATATATATATCACGCACCACACGGCCACCTCAATTCAAATATCTGAGACCGAATATGTAAAACAGCAATTACGATGGATGTCACATGGTCCAGAGTTGACACAGCGCAATCCAGTTAATGCGCCCTGTATTCGGCAGCAAATGTGGTATATAACGCGCATCGTATGGCCAGTGTTTCTGTAAAACAAGCGGAGATACCTTGATTCGAATATGTAAGCATTAATATCCAAAACTGCAGTCACGCTGGATTTTACCCAGTCCAGTCTTGACAATGTGCAAACGGGCTGATGTGTGCTGTATTTGCCAGCAAATGTGCAGTATTACGTGCATCCTATTGTCGACATACCTACAATGGAGATACTTTCGACATACCTACAATGGAGATACCTACGGAGATACTTTCACTTGAATATTTAGGATTGAATATGCAGAACTACAAATACGCTGGATTTGACTCGTTCCGTATTTAACATGGCTTAAACCAGATGAAGCGCACAGTATATGGCAGTCAAGGTGGAATATAACGCGCATCGTATTGTCGACATATCTGCAATAGAAACTGAGTCACATTGATCTGAATATTGAATCCCGATCATGCATTACTGCATTTACGCTTGACTTCACAGGGTCCGGAATTGACATAGCGCAAACCAGTTGAAGTGAGCTGTATTTAGTAGCAACTACGGAGTATAACGCGCATCGAATTGTCGACATATCTGCAATCGAAACGGATTACTATTTATGTGAAACTATTGATGAAATGTAAACTTTTGTCAGTAGGCAATTCGATAAAGACTTCCGGCTCCTCGGGCTTGTGCGAATATTTCAATGTCCCTATGTGCCAAACCGTTGGTTTGTGACACACCTTTACGCGTCCCCCGCTCGCAGTGCTCGCTCGAAAACTATAGCCTAACCTAAAACCATTCCCTCTTGCGTTCGATATTCGATATCGAGGAGACTTATTCCAAATTTGGAACGTATCGTATCGGTTGTGATGTTGGACTAGATTTTTACGAGCGAGCGGAGCGAGCCAGCAACGATCACAATTTCCAAGCTATACATATACCTTATATTGCCTTGCATATATTTCGTGTTATTATATAATTCTGTCAGCCAATTCGGTTATCACATTGCACTGTACTATGTGGAAGTAGTACTATTTATGTGACACTATTCATAAACTCTAAACTTTTGTCAGAAGGCAATAGGATAAAGACCTCCGGCTTCACGGGCTGCTGCGAATATTGCAATGTCACTATGTACCAAACCGTTGGGTTGTGACACACCTTTACGAGTACATCGCTCGCTGCGCTCGCTAGAAAACTATAGCCTAACCTGAAACCATTCCCTCTGGCGTTTGTTATACGATATGGAGGTGACGTATTTCAAATTTGGGAACGTGTCGGATCGGTTGTGAGGTGGGACTTGATTTTCACGAGCGAGCGGAGCGAACGAGCAACGATCACAACTTCCAAGCTACACATATATCTTATATTTCCTTGCATACATTTCCCGTTATTACCTAATTTTGTCAGCGATTTCGGACCTCACGTTGCACTGTACTATGTGGAAATATTACTATTTATGTGAAACTATTGATAAACTGTAAACATTTGTGAGTAGACAGTTCGATAAAGACTTCCGGCTCCTCGGGCTGGTGCGAATATTTCAATGTCCCCATGTGCCAAACCGTTGGTTTGTGACACACGATTACGCGTGCCTCCCTCGTTGTGCTCGCTCGAAAGCTATAGCCTAACCTATAACCAATCCCCCTTGCGTTCCATATTCGATGTGAGGCATCTTATTTCAAATTTGAGAACGTGTCGGATCGGTTGTGAGGTCTGACTAGATTTTTACGAGCGAGCGGAGCGAGCGAGCAACGATCATAATTTCCAAGCTATACATATACCTTATATTGCCTTGCATATATTTCGTGTTATTACAAAATTTTGTCAGCCAATTCGGATATTACATTGCACTGTACTATGTGGAATTAGTACTATTTATGTGAAACTATTGATAAACTGTGAACTTTTGTCAGTAGGCAATAGGATAAATTCTTCCGGCTTCTCGGGCTGGTACGAATATTTTAATGTCCCCATGTGCCAAACCGTTGGTTTGGCCTAACCTAAAACCTATCCCTCTTGAAGTTCGATATTTGATATGGAGGAGACTTATTTCAAATTTGGGAACATGTCGGATCGGTTGTGAGGTGGGACTAGATTTTTACGAGCGAGCGGAGCGACCGAGCAACGATCACAATTTCCAAGCTATACATATACCTTATATTGCCTTCCATATATTTCCTGTTATTGCCTAATTTTTTAGCGATTTCGGACCTCATGTTGCACTGTACCATGTGGAAATGTTACTGTTTATGTAAAACTGTTGATAAACTGCAAACTGCTGTCAGTAGGCAATTCGATAAAGACTTCCGGCTCCTCGGGCTGGTGCGAATATTTCAATGTCCCCATGTGCCAAACCGTTGGTTTGTGACACACGATTACGCGTGCCTCCCTCGTTGTGCTCGCTCGAAAGCTATAGCCTAACCTATAACCAATCCCCCTTGCGTTCCATATTCGATGTGAGGCATCTTATTTCAAATTTGGGAACGTGTCGGATCGGTTGTGAGGTCTGACTAGATTTTTACGAGCGAGCGGAGCGAGCGAGCAACGATCATAATTTCCAAGCTATACATATACCTTATACTGCCTTGCATATATTTCGTGTTATTACAAAATTTTGTCAGCCAATTCGGATATTACATTGCACTGTACTATGTGGAATTAGTACTATTTATGTGAAACTATTGATAAACTGTAAACATTTGTGAGTAGACAGTTCGATAAAGACTTCCGGCTCCTCGGGTTGTTGTGAATATTTCGATGTCCCTATGTGCCAAAACGTTGGTTTGTGACACACATTTACGCGTCCCTCGCTCGCCGTGCTCGCTCGAAAACTATAGCCTAACCTAAAACCAATCCCTCTTGCGTTCGATATTCGATGTGGAGGCGTCTTATTTCAAATTAGGGAACGTGTCGGATAGGTTGTGAGGTTGGACTAGATTTTTACGAGCGAGCGGAGCGAGCGAGCAACGATCACAATTTCCAAGCTATTCATATATCTTATACTTCCATGCATATATTTCCTGCTATTACCTAATTTTGTCTGCGAATTCGGACATCACGTTGCACTGTACTATGTGGAAGTTGTACCATTTATGTGAAACTATTGATAAACTGTAAACTTTTGTCAGTAGGCAGTTCGATAAAGACCACCGGCTTCTCGTGCTGCTGCGAATATTACAATGTCACTATGTACCAAACCGTTGGGTTGTGACACACCTGTACGCGTACATCGCTCGCTGCGCTCGCTAGAAATCTATAGCCTAACCTGAAACCATTCCCTCTGGCGTTTGTTATACGATATGGAGGTGACGTATTTCAAATTTGGGAACATGTCGGATCGGTTGTGAGGTGGGACTTGATTTTTACGAGCGAGCGGAGCGAACGAGCAACGATCACAATTTCCAAGCTATACATATATCTTATATTTCCTTGCATACATTTCCTGTTATTACCTAATTTTGTCAGCGATTTCGGACCTCACGTTGCACTTTACAATCTGGAAATAGTACTATTTATGTGAAACTATTGATAAACTGTAAACTTTTGTCAGTAGGCAATTCGATAAAGACCTCCGGCTCGTCGGGCTGCTGCGAATATTACAATGTCCCTATGTGCCAAACCGTTGGTTTGTGAAACACCTTTAGGCGTACCTCCTTAGCTGCGCTCGCTCGAAAACTGTAGCCTAACGTAAAACCTATCGCTCTTGCGTTCGACATTTGATATTGAGGAGACTTATTTCAAATTTGGGAACGTGTCGGATCGGTTGTGAGGTTGGACTAGATTTTTACGAGCGAGCGGTGCGGGCGAGCACCGATTACAATTTCCTATACATATACCTTATATTGCCATGCATATAATTCCTGCTATTACCTAATTTTGTCTGCGAATTCGGACATCACGTTGCACTGTTTTGTGTGGAAATATCACTATTTATGTGAAACTATTGATGAACTTAAACTTTTGTCAGCAGGCAATTTGATAAAGACTTCCGGCTTCTCGGGCTGGTACGAATATTTCTATGTCCGCATGTGCCAAACCGTTGGTTTGTGACACACGATTACGCGTCTCTCGCTCGCCGTGCTCGCTAGAAAACTATAGCCTAACCTAAAACCTATCCCTCTTGCGTTCGATATTTGATATGGAGGAGACTTATTTCAAATTTGGGAACGTGTCGGATCGGTTGTGAGGTGGGACTAGATTTTTACGAGCGAGCACAGCGAGCGAGCAACGATCACAATTTCCAAGCTATACATATACCTTATATTGCTTTGTATATATTTTCTCTTATTACCTAATGTTGTCAGCGATTTCGGACCTCACCTTGCACTGTACTATGTGGAAATATTACTATTTATGTGAAAATATTGATAAACTGTAAACATTTATGAGTAGACAATTCGATAATGACTTCCGGCTCCTCGGGCTGTTGCGAATATTTCGATGTCCCCATGTGCCAATCCGTTGGTTTGTGACACACCTTTACGCGTCCCTCGCTCGCCGTGCTCGCTCGAAGACTATAGCCTAACCTAAAACCTACCCCTCTTGCGTTCGATTTTTGATATGGTGGAGACTTATTTCTAATTTGGGAACGTGTCGAATCGCTTGTGAGGTTGGACTAGATTTTTACGAGCGAGCGGTGCGGGCGAGCACCGATTACAATTTCCAAGCTATACATATACCTTATATTGCCTTCCATATATTTCCTGTTATTACCTAACTTTGTCAACGATATCGGACCTCATGTTGCACTGTACCATGTGTAAATGTTACTGTTTATGTAAAACTGTTGATAAACTGTAAACTTTTGTGAGTAGACAGTTCAATAACGACTTCCGGCTCCTCGGGTTGTTGTGAATATTTCGATGTCCCCATGTGCCAAACCGTTGGTTTGTGACACACCTTTACGCGTCCCTCGCTCGCCGTTCTCGCTCGAAAACTATAGCCTAACCTAAAACCTATCCCTCTTGCGTTCGATATTTGATATGGAGGAGATTTATTTCAAATTTGGGAACGTGTCGAATCGCTTGTGAGGTTGGTCTAGATTTTTACGAGCGAGCGGAGCGAGCGAGCAACGATCACAATTTCCAAGCTATACATATACCTTATATTGCCTTGCATATATTTCGTGTTATTACATAATTTTGTCAGCCAATTCGGATAACACATTGCACTGTACTATGTGGAAATATTACTATTTATGTGAAACTATTGATAAACTGTAAACATTTGTGAGTAGACAGTTCGATAAAGACTTCCGGCTCCTCGGGTTGTTGTGAATATTTCGATGTCCCTATGTGCCAAAACGTTGGTTTGTGACACACATTTACGCGTCCCTGGCTCGCCGTGCTCGCTCGAAAACTATAGCCTAACCTAAAACCTATCCCTCTTGCGTTCGATATTTGAGATGGAGGAGACTTATTTCAAATTTGGGAACGTGTCGGATCGGTTGTGAGGTGGGACTAGATTTTTACGAGCGAGCGGAGCGAGCGAGCAACGATCACAATTTCCAAGCTATACATATACCTTATATTGCCTTGCATATATTTCGTGTTATTATATAATTTTGTCAGCCAATTCGGATATCACATTGCACTGTACTATGTGGAAGTAGTACTATTTATGTGAAACTATTGATAAACTGTAAACTTTTGTCAGTAGGCAATTCGATAAAGACCTCCGGCTCGTCGGGCTGCTGCGAATATTACAATGTCCCTATGTGCCAAACCGTTGGTTTGTGAAACACCTTTAGGCGTACCTCCTTAGCTGCGCTCGCTCGAAAACTGTAGCCTAACGTAAAACCTATCGCTCTTGCGTTCGACATTTGATATTGAGGAGACTTATTTCAAATTTGGGAACGTGTCGGATCGGTTGTGAGGTTGGACTAGATTTTTACGAGCGAGCGGTGCGGGCGAGCACCGATTACAATTTCCAATCTATACATATACCTTATATTGCCATGCATATAATTCCTGCTATTACCTAATTTTGTCTGCGAATTCGGACATCACGTTGCACTGTTCTGTGTGGAAATATCACTATTTATGTGAAACTATTGATGAACTTAAACTTTTGTCAGCAGGCAATTTGATAAAGACTTCCGGCTTCTCGGGCTGGTACGAATACTTCAATGTCCGCATGTGCCAAACCGTTGGTTTGTGACACACGATTACGCGTCTCTCGCTCGCCGTGCTCGCTAGAAAACTATAGCCTAACCTAAAAGCAATCCCTATTGCGTTCGATATTCGATATGGAGGAGACTTATTTCAAATTAGGGAACGTGTCGGATAGGTTGTGAGGTTGGACTAGATTTTTACGAGCGAGCGAGCAACGATCACAATTTCCAAGCTATACATATACCTTATATTGCCTTGCATATATTTCGTGTTATTACATAATTTTGTCAGCCAATCCGGATATCACATTGCACTGTACTATGTGGAAGTAGTACCATTTATGTGAAACTATTGATAAACTGTAAACTTTTGTCAGTAGGCAATTCGATAAAGACCACCGGCTTCTCGGGCTGCTGCGAATATTACAATGTCACTATGTACCAAACCGTTGGGTTGTGACACACCTTTACGCGTACATCGCTCGCTGCGCTCGCTAGAAAACTATAGCCTAACCTGAAACCATTCCCTCTGGCGTTTGTTATACGATATGGAGGTGACGTATTTCAAATTTGGGAACATGTCGGATCGGTTGTGAGGTGGGACTTGATTTTTACGATCGAGCGGAGCGAACGAGCAACGATCACAATTTCCAAGCTATACATATACCTTATATTGCCTTCCATATATTTCCTGTTATTACCTAATTTTGTCAGCGATTTCGGACCTCACGTTGCACTGTACTATGTGGAAATATTACTATTTATGTGAAACTATTGATAAACTGTAAACATTTGTGAGTAGACAGTTCGATAAAGACTTCCGGCTCCTCGGGTTGTTGTGAATATTTCAATGTCCGCATGTGCCAAACCGTTGGTTTGTGACACACGATTACGCGTCCCACGCTCGTTGCGCTCGCTCGAAAGCTATTGCCTAACCTAAAACCTATCCCTCTTGCGTTCGATATTTGATATGGGGGAGACTTATTTCAAATTTGGGAACGTGTCGGATCGGTTGTGAAGCGGGACTTGATTTTTACGAGCGTGCGGAGCGAGCGAGCAACGACCACAATTTCCAAGCCATACATATATCTTATATTTCCTTGCATATATTTCCTGCTATTACCTAATTTTGTCAGCGATTTCGGACCTCACGTTGCACTGTACCATGTGGAAACTTTTTTATCACGGTACAAACGTAAGCCGATTATAGATCTGTCGGTTTAATCCGTTGTATGGCGAGATAGCAATTTTGTAAGTAAACTTAGCGAGGTGCAATTTTGAGGTATTATCGCTGTACGAGTGAGTAACTTTAAAACTAGCACACAGATCACGTCGAGCGAAAAATTTGCATGGTTAATTCGAAAGTTATTCGACAAATTACGGACAGCCAGCAAATGCTAAAGTGTGTCGTTTCGTAGATGTCAGTAACAAAAAGCTGGCAAAAATTTCGCTTGTTTTTCCTGGATCAAGCGTGTATCAGATGGCGTTCAAAGCTTACTTTTCATGGAAGACATGTGGGATATTCAGATTCGTGTTTTATCGTTGGTATTTTACTCTTGCGGTAGAGAAAGGTGCGATTGTTCTTATCCAGGAGGGATAATGGAGCGCGCTGATTCTGGGTTTCATCGATCAGAATCTCCCGCATTGGGAATAATGTATGTAACGGCCACCAGATGGAGGTAGTGTTAGCTAACGGAAGCTATCTTCAACTCTCTCGTCGAATACTCAACTGAAAAGTTTGGCTTGCTTTTACGATGAAATTGCAGCATAGATGGCACTTATTTACGTGATATAACCAAAGGAAATGAATATTAAAAGAACGTCTACTTTTTCATGGTTCCAAAAGGAAATTTTTATTAAGCCATCGTAAAAAACCATTTCTATGCATGTAAAGTATCACTTAATTAAATTCGAAAAAATATGTGGGATAAAATCACTTTGGAATATATCATGGTCTCCCGGTGTTCCTAAAGACTCATAAATTGAAAAAAAAATGGCGGACATTATATCCATTGGAATACTATAAAAAGACATAAAACGTATTGTCAATATTTCTCGAAGTTTTACCAGGGGATTCAATATCCGTACCGTGAACCGTAGTAAAGGTCTTATTTATGAGTTTAATACCTATCGTTAATCCAGCCTAGCAATTGCTGCTAAATTAGAAAAAAAAAATATTAGGGATATACTTCTGAAAGAATGCCTGTGGAAGCGCCATGCAAAGAAATTTGACATTTTCAATTGGAATTCGATGAGAGGAAAATGTTACCGTAATAACACCTGTTCTTTCATGAGATTTGCTGTTTTGAAATGCATACTTTCGTCGAATTACGACTAGAACGGCGCAGACACAGAATTTCTGTTAGAATACCATTCCCGACTCTAGGAGAGGACATCAGTTACCATATATCGGGAATAACGGTGATTGCGCGCAAAGTGCGACAATGTTGTGATATCGTAAATTTCTGGTCAGTTGAACTATCTATTACGAATTAACCAATGGCAATAAAAGAAACAAAATATCAAGAATTTCTCTAAAAAATCGGAAACTACATGAAGATTGCTAAAAACCAAATATCTCGAAAAATTCTGTGAGTGAATTGCATAATATCTGTCCCATTTCGACCAGAATATTACGAATCGACGTTTGCGATTTAACGGATAGTGGTTGGCATAAGGTAACGGAATCGTTTGGTATTCCAACGACGCTCTGGTCAACTTAAATGCTCTTGATTGCATCGATTGTAGCGTGAAAATGGCATCATCGAACCCGATAGGTCGTATCGTGTACATACCATGTCACTTTGATTCCGAAATTGACCGCGGAATTGTTTCCTTCGTAACTATGCATAACTCTTAACGCGCGGAGCAATATATATATATAACTATGTAAAACACAATAAACAAAAGTATAATATAAAATATTCAGAATATAGTACTCGTTATAATGTTCAGTGAGCGAAATCTTTAATTAAACTGTAATTAAACTTGATGTCTTTAATTATATCAAAAATATAAATATGCATAAACATTCGTAGCTCATAATAGAATTAGCTTCAATTAACACAATTAAAAATATACCGAGATTTTGGTTTCTTTGATACACTTCCCAGTTTTACTTCGTTTCAATTAACTCCTATGTTTTTAGTTTCTCTTTTGTACACGCGGCCTCTATGAAACACAACAAGGCGTCTTTTCATAGTGTTAGAGAAAAATGGCATAATACTATTATCGAGACATTTTAACTTCGATAATAACATAGGTTTCAATTATTGCACGCATCAGGATTGCTTTAATTCCTCTTCAATAATTTCCAACAGATAGGCTACGTACAAACTACTGTCGCGTCGAGTGCGATAAAACCACAGCCGTCATACCGAAAGTTATGGATTTGAACCAGCGGCGAAGTTCTACTAACTCGACATCGTGTAAATTAATCGCGGGAAACTTCGAGCGGCTGCACTGAAAAGTTACCATACAGAATTTAAAATAAATGTTGATTCATTTTTCCCTCGTTCCTTGTTAGCTTCCTTTATTCTTTTTTTTTTCTTTTTTTTTTCGTTACTAGAGTACATACACTACCATTCACAAGTATCTGGACGCTTTTGGTTAACTAGAATTTTACAGAAATGTACGCAATAATAAATTAAAAATCGGAAACAGCACTGACTATGTTTCTTGTAGAATCAATAAATAATTATACATTTAAATGATCTCTTTAGATCCTCGATCCTTAACGTTTCATACAATTATACTTCCTCAAACATTTATTTCTATTGGGAAAACTTCAAACCTTTCATTTCATGGGCGTATAGTATAATGAAGTGTAAACGAGATATCGATAATTAGAAATTTTTCAAATATTTAAAAAATTTAAACGGAGGGGAAAATTAAGCTTGGATATACCCAGTTTGCTCTTGAATTTAGTTTATATTGCAAATTGGAAAATCTGAAGATACGTAATTACAAAATAGTAGCAGATATGCAATTAATAATTCCATTAATCATTATATATAATTATTAATAATTTATATTAATTATTCCATATTGGTTTCTAAATGTCAATGTAATTGTATCGTAATATTCTATTATACGCAGTTATGGCAATTATAAAGAATAAAAAGCTTGCAGGTTCATTTAAATAACTCTTTGATTAAAATACATTTTATATCTATATACTAGTCTATATACTTAGTCTATATACCTAGTCTATATACTTATAAAGTCTATATACTTTAGAACTGCTGAGCACATAAAATAAAGTATCAAATGTTTTCTTTTTTTATAAACACTGAAACACGTTCAGATATCTCATAATGTTAGTGGTATTTAGTATATTCGATTATTAGAAGCTTTCTTTGAGATAGACACGAAATCCATTAAGATTTTGCGTCGACGGGTCTTATTCCTCTTCCCTCGGGACATTCATCGACCAATGTATTTTCCTTTCATGCTGTATTTTCCTTTTGCGTTGGCACGGAGACCAGACTGTACCGTGTATACCTTTATAGCAATTTCAACGAAACGCCAAACCCGCTTAGGGTATCCCTATTTGCTTCCTACTTAACCAAACCAGACAGGATGGCATAACGATTGGTAAATAAGCGGCAAATCTGGACAACCCACTATCGTTTCGTAGCTGAAGCATGTGGGTTATGAAGATGACAGTGATTGCGGGGCGCCCATTTTATTCGTTTGGATGGAACAGGGTCAATCATAACTTGGTGACAGAAGGAAGGGTGGTAAAATTTCGGATAACCTGAAGAAGATGCTGTTCCAAAAATACCACAAAATTATCTCTCTCTCTCTACCTCTCCCTTTCTGTTTGCTTGTTTAGTAGAGACGATATAATTGGAAAAGAAAATGAATGGAACACAAAAAAGGAAAAATAGATAGCAAACAGGAAATGACGAAACACGAATCTGTGAACATACGTATCACTGTCAATTGATCTAGTTAATCCGACGACAAAAACATCAACGTTTTAAACCGAGATAAAAAGGATAAAATAAATATCTATCAAACGAGTTGAATATATAAAAACCACGAAGCTTCTGTTTATATTTCGTTTGGAATTGAACGGTTGAAAGTTGAATTTAAATACACTGAAATTTATCAGGACTTTAACGAAACGATTGTGAACACGATACAAAGGACAAATCGCAAGTATCAGTGAGGAAAAGGAACCATCGAGCAAATCGAGAATTAATAGGATTAATTGTTACAACGGCGAGTCAATATCTCTGCTTACCTCGAAGCTTGTTGAACGAAGATCTTCTCCTTTCAATGGATCCTGTTCCTGGCTCTATAATTTTATTAAAAGTCCGTCTTTTTATCGTAATCGATCAAACGGACCTCCAGTAGCAGCTGTATACCGACAGGATCCATTTCTGCGTGGTAGATGATTCGACACTTGCAGAATTATATTCACGCTGTAAAATTGATCGACACTCCCGATAGACCGAAATTACATTGGTATATGCGGCGAAATTTTTACAGTAATTTAGAAGCGAAGCATATTAGAGTAATTCGTCGATTAATCGCGAGCAAAGGCTACGAAATTTCCAACGAAAGCATAAATTAACCAAATATATAAATTAACGCAATTTCCTATCTTACCATCGATCCACAATACGAGCCGTGTACGAACGAATTGCGATCGCAACCAACGAAACTCGAAGATTAAGAGATTAGCGGAATTTTATCTTTTCGTGTTACTCGTTTCGACGTGGCAGACTTGAAATCCTCGTTACATATTAATGAATCGTTCACGAACGTCCAAAGATCGCGACCAACGAAATTCTAAAACTAAAAAATTAGCGAAGTTTTATGTTTTTGGCACATTTGCCAATTATTTCTACGCGAGAAACTAAAAACCTTCGTCACATGTTAACGAATCTACGAACGTTTCGCGACTAACGAAACTCAGAGCCGGAATTTTGTTTCCTTCCTTCGTTTTGTCGTCGTCGTCGTTCGGTCGTCAATCGTTTTGACAGGAGAAACTTGAAATCCTTGCCACGTGTTATTGAATCTACAAACGTTTTACCATCCACAACTATCGAAACTCAAATATCAAAAAATTTGCGTATTTCTTTTTTCTACGTGCAGTACGATTAGCAATTATTTCAGCACAAAATGCTTGAAATCTTCGTCACGCGTTCGTACACAATTCACGGTATAACAGTGTACAACTGGCGATCGTAACTATCGAATCTTGCAGACTGAAGAATTAGCGTGCTTTTCTTTCTTCTGAACACGGTTACCAATCGTTTCGTGAAATTCTACAACTGTATGCGTCACGGTTCGATGTGTATCTGTTGGTTGTTGTCACTTACCATAGGAATTCTAATTGAATTCCAAGTGGATTCGCAAACGCAACAAGAAACGCGGCGCTGCGTAGTCGTAATCTGGTCGATTCTAGAAATTCCTGGCGTGGCTAATCCGCCGGAGTGACCATCGGTGACGATGCTGAAAGAAAAATACGGTGGAGGATGCAAAATAAATAACGCCTCTGTTTGGCTACTGTTGCGTCGTATTGATTTAATCCAGATCGACCAAATGCAACAGATGCATTCCTACTGGAAATCATTGCCACTTATGAACGCGAGCTCTCTTCAGCGATTCCAAATTGGCGCGGAATATTTATCCTCGCGCGGTTTATGTGTACTCCTAATTCATTATATCATTTACACGAATGTTGCATCCATGATAATGTAATTAAACCGATTGTATAATTAGATGTTTCAGTTATGATTTATCCACAATTCAACGTGACTGTCTATCGTGAATTTCTAATTAACTCCGATTAAATTACATCATTCAGTATACAAGGAAATTCATCGTACGGAATCTGCTTACCGAATTTGTTGATTTGACAAAAATACAATTGGAATATTGGTTGGTTGATTGTAGTATATGGTACAAAAAGGTTGAACAGAGAAATAGATTAACGTGAACATTCTTCCTAGATCGAATAGGTGTGTTTTTGATTACGATTTGAAAAAAAAACGGGTGGTTCGAGGAGGCGCGCCCTTCAGTCAATGTCAGGCGTCGAAAGAGGAGAAAGAGTAGACAAAACGATGCATCGTGTTTTGCGACTGCGTCGAGGGAGCGTGGATCCTCAGCGAATCCCAGTTCCGCTTCAGTTTACGGCGCGCTGTCGATTTCGACGAATTGATATCTCGGAGTGAATCCATCGGTGGATTTTCTCCTTGTAACAATAAATGATTACGACCTACTCTAAACACCCTATTTGAAAAAGTTACCTGTAGTAATAATTACCTGTAATAATAATAAAAAGTATTAGACGTACGATAGCAATCACGATAATAGATAGAAACGTTAGAAAAGTAATACGTAGATTAACAAGCTTTGACATTTCATATTTCATGTTTCGGCTAAGTGATTTCCTACTAATCTCCACCATTTTATCACAGTGGTAAATAAAGAAACAAATTTGAATTTTTTCATGGAAATCTGAATTTCTTTACGGCCGGCTGATTTTCATTTTAATTTCTTATATTCTGGTTCCATAGATTCTTGTTTGAATGCCAAAGAAGAGTATCTCGTCGACTTGAAGGTCTAAGGAACGTGAAACGACGAAGCACCGGGTTGCGACAACGTAACGAGTGAACTTGCCAGAACTGAACGCGTGTGAAACGCGGCGAATTTAAGCGGAGCTGATCTACGAAGGCCAAAGTCCTACAGTGATGGAAAGAGGAAGGCAGAGTAAAAGGTATTATTTACGAAATCTCTGACGAATCGAGTTACCGATAAACAGGACACATCGAGTTAGGTCCGTTCGACTTTATTTTACAAGATGACCAAACACGAAAGCGTTCGTAAAATTCTAATATCATTAGAAATAATTGCAAGCACATTTGCAGCTTACAGAGGAGTTACTTTAATAATTTTTAACGGAAAATCGGTCCGAAATAAAAACTACGAGATAATTCTCGACGATAGATTTTTAGATAGACTTTTAGATTTGACGATAATTAATATATAGAATAAAAAGTAGTGCGGAATATTGAAAATAATTTGATAATCGAAGGATACAAAAGGATCTGACAATTAAATATTTCGTTTATGACGAATCATCGAACTTGTGAAAAATTTAAAGATACAAAAATGCAGACAAATATTGAAAAATATGTGATGTAACCAAAGTAGAGTATTCTTTCCAATATTTATGATAATTTTGAGATTAAGATGATTTATGGTGTTCTGAAGATGAAACAAATCTCCGTTTACATTTAATTGTTGTATACGTATCTTTAAGAAATATGTGTTTGTGGATCAACTTGACCGAGAAATCTGCCAATTATGAGTTCACAAGAAGTGTGATTTTTCATGAACCATACGAAAAAGATTTTGTCGTGCGGGGTAAAAAAATAGAGCGCAACATATATGTACGCAAATACGTGCAGCAGAAGAAGTGGCGAATAATTGATAGGCAAACATTTTTTGCTCGGCCAGAGTGTTCTAACACGCGAATATATAGCCAGACTTGCAAGTGGTTTTCTAATTTTAAACATTAATGCCTTGGGTCCGACAATGTGTGATCACGATGCTGTTAACGTCGTTTTAAATTAACAACGTGCATCCATTTTCACGAGTAATTCGTATTGAATTATCGTCGAACCACTGTCTTTTCTTTGCATCGCGCTTTCGAGACAATATTCTTCTGTAAATTATCCATTAACGAGTTTCCTCAATATAGTATGTGTGTTGCACGAAACATGTTAAAACTTGATTAACCCTATATCAAAAGAAAGACTGGCGATTATATTGGGAAAATTTGACAGAAATCTGAAAATGTTTACGAGCAAGGGATTACGAGCTTCATAAAAGGCACCGACGTATTTGAACAGTCGTTCTTCGTTATATTAGACATCATCCTTTGTTTCTTCAAACAGAAAATTCATATGCATGAAACTACCCCTCAAAACGATTGCGAGTAGATTTCATACTCATTTAAAATTTTGCAAATATTACAGTCTCATTACAATGCTAATAAAGTTTCGAAATGTTTTATACGACACACGTACAAGTGGTTTGATAATTCTCCGAACACTTTCATGAACCATCGTATTTTACCCGATACTACGTATAGTGTGCAAAGAAATACAGCGAATAATATTGCAATGTACGCGAATAATTTGATAGAAATTATATTCTGACTAGGTCCGATATTTCATGGCATTTAAAATACGGTCGAAAAAATTCGTGTAAATGTGGACCGTCGAGTTGATGGTCATATAAATTGTATTTCACGAATTGTAGTTCGTGCACGAAGAGCGAAATTAAACTCAGCTGCTTATACGTGACAAAATTAATACGGATGGAAGGGAATTTTGATTAAAACTAAGGAAAAAAATTCGACTGGAATAAGCTCGAATAAAGCCTTTGATTTATCAACCTATGATCATCGAAGCGAAGAAGCGTTTGCAACAAAAATGGAAAAACGAATATGTATAGAGAAACTAGCGCATGTATGGAAAGTAGAGCGAGGGAAGAAGTTTCTAGTTATTTTGTTCGATAAGAGTTTCGGCGAATCGGCGTGGCTTGCCGCTTGCGGCAAATTTCCAGTTTATTAGATGAACATGCAGAAATCTGCATGATAAGAAAACTCTGTTAATTTTAATTCGCCTGGCGTAAGAAAACTACGGGAATAAAAAAACATTTTCTACTTCTTCGCAACTAATTTTTCAATTTATCTGAATCGGCAGCCACTCGCTTATTTATGAAAGGAATAATTCCATAACGCGAATTTTATTCACTTTGAATGCAGATTGACAAACATTCCACTAATTGTTCTAAAATTAAATTCGTAACAAAGTTCTCTATTTATATTTAAGTTTATCGAGAGAGCTAGTTGTTCCATCTAAAGAACTGTGTTAATATTAAATACCAAAGTGGTTTCCAGAGGTAGGAGAAAATCAAAGGTAAAGGGAAATCAAGCAGGAAGATTGTATCAAGAAGTAATGTATTCCGTGACCGTCAGTTAAGCGTACAGTGGTTGCTTCTCGTGTCAACTAAGTTTGACATAGTACCTCAAGTTTCTTGGAAATGGTGTTGCTAACACTTACCGTTTCTCATTTGCATCAAACTAGGTAAAGGTGGGCCTTGGTAAACTGCTGAATAAATTTATTTTAGATTAGCAAAATAAAAAGTGGCGAGTCGTTACTGTCTCTCTCTTTCTCTCTCTCTCTCTCTCTCTCCCTCTTTTATTTTGAGTTTAGAAATGTTTAATAAATACTTACAGTCGATGGATTTGTTTGCTTTGAATCTCTTACGTAGATTGCCAAAAGAACAGTTAAATTTGATTGGAAACTAATAATACCACATCAAACACGACTATTTATTCACATGGCACACGTCATACTAATTATTCGAGAAATTCTATTATAATAATTGTCTCCTCTAAATTGTTTTTTACGATGTTACTTGAACAACGTGCACGTGTTACTTCGACAATCTGGACTTTTACGACATTTCCAAATTTTTCAATGCCAGTTGTGGTTAACAGCTGGACGTTTTATTGCTAAGATTTTCCGCTGAGATTGCGTCGTGCAAGGTCCTTTAATACGCACAAGAAATACGAAAAGCGGCAGTAAATCGAGACTCACGGGAATCCATAAAAAGGATTCACAGAAACCTTACGACACCCTTGACGTTTCCAAATTTCGTAAGTTTACCGCGATCTTCGCGATTAAAAACGTATGTAGCTCCTTCTATTTATTGTACGAAGGGTAAGCTTGCTTCTCCTTTCTGTGTAGAAGAAACTGGAAAAAAAGAGAGTATCAGTCCCTCTTTGGACTTTGTCCCTTTAAATAAGATGCAAATAAACCCGAAATAAATTATTCCAGAGCTCTCTTATACAGTTGGATCTTATTACTAAAATTTTGTAAGTCACGCGAGACACAAATTGTTGCTGTTAAATTCTCATGACGAATAGTAAAGAGCTTGTTAAGAAAAAAAAAGGGCGGAGCCTCTTGTAGCTCTGCAATATTTAATACTGTTCTTTTGTGTATCTTTAACAAATGTACGTGATTTATCCAGAATTTTAAAATGATTGGTAAATACTTTCTTACTATTCCTGGTATTCGGCTTCGAGCTGTTCGTTGGACGTTGAGTGAAATCACTCGAAGTCACGAAAGTCACTCGATTATCGAGTACCCTCAGCATCTAGCGAAAAGAGTAGAACGGTGAATACGCTATAGACCTTGTCAAATAAACAGGGGCTTACGAAAGTATTGTATCTGAATACGTCTCATAAAAAAAATTTTATAAACATGTTGCGTGTATTATAAATTATTTTATCTGTTAAATTGCACATTTTCCTTAGCAGATTTAATTTTATAAAGTTACATACCGCTTGTCTCGCACCATTTTAATTTTCTTACCCTTATATCCACGTTCCAAATGATTATTCGATGCAGAGATAAACCTAGCGTCACGATTAATTAAAAGAATCATATTAAATCCATTCAGCCATTGTATCATGTCCATATTATCATAATCATCGTACTATATTTCTACTATATTTTTGTGATATCTGTTGAAATATTATCTTCCACTTTATCCTATATATTATCTTCATTTAATATCTACCCAAGTATAAATATACGCTGATTTATTAATATTACAGCAAAGCACGGTTTCCTTGATGACGATCAAATATCAGCACACGTTCCTTGAAACATAATAACTTTATTAAAATCCAGCCAAGCGACTTCATCTTTTTGGGGAAGTTAGAAAGATTAGATTACTGGATGACGTGTAAAGATAATTTGAAGAAATAGCAATACGGTTGGAATTTCGAAATAGGAAGTAAAGGCCACTTTTTACGTCTTTTTTATCTGGGCCTGTAGTAAAATTTAAACAACACATATTATATCAGTTAGACTAGACTACGGATTTTTATATAAATTCATATTTTCGAGAATGCAATTAAGAGAGAAGAACCTCGGTAGAAAATTGTTTTACCTAACAAGTATTAGAGAAATCATAGTACTTTGAATATTTTAACTATTTTTTATATTATTATATATATAACGTTCAATAATTGGATAGTTCCGGGATCGATTCTGAAGTCTGAAAATCGAGTTTTTTTTTTTATTATGAAATAATTAAAAATACAAAAATAAACAACAATTAATATGCGTCTATAACAATAAATAACGATAATTATCAACACGGGAAATAACAAGTCTTTGGTAGAATGTTTACCTGAAAATCGAGAATCGATTTTCAACGTCC